>NW_022146734.1:3389733-3402972 GCF_002938485.1 Sitophilus oryzae | reverse complement strand
TATCTATATTAACACTATACTGTTAACGCAAAAAGTATAGCTGATTGGTTTAAAAAAAACTGAAAATTTTATAAAACATATAGTAAAAAATTGCTCTATCTCTATTACTATTTATTTTAGAAAAAAAAAGGTAAAATATTCTACATTTAATTCTCTACAAAAAAATATCTTTAGTTCTTTCGAAAAAAGTTATGCAAACGGAGATATTTGAAAAAAACGAAAAAATTCTGACGGATGGCGGCGGTTTTTTTCAAACTTCCCCCACTGGGACCGAATGGGACTTTTGAGGGGTTAAATAGGAGATCATTATCTACATATTCCCGTTGAGATTGGCTGGTTACTAATTTTTTCCACCTCAACCTCCAGATTGACTGGCTTAATATCACATTTCAGAAATCTGCCTAAAGGTACATTCAGGCTGAGAGCGCCGGGCGGCGCGTCGCGTCCGCCCCATTGAACTCGAACCCTGACGCTCAACGGACGCTAGCGCAACCAGCGTAACGCCAAAGCGACGCTGTCTACCTGAACGGCCTAATTGAAGTTAAGTGAATTGATTCCATTTCGACACGCGGATGCGACGCAAACGCGAAGCGACGCTCGACGCTCTCAGCCTGAATGTACTTCTAGCTTAGCCCGATCCTGTCGTGTTAAGCCATACCTAAAATTCCAAAGCATTGTTCCAAATACACGTGCTTTGATTAAGGTTTGCAGAGCTTCAGTATTTGTCAAAAAATGAGCAATTTGTTACAAAACCATATAAATTATATATCACTGTAATCACAAAACTTCAATCTATTTTCGTATTTTAACGGCATTTTAAATTATGTCTTTATTTTCGAGAAAATTTAGTCCAAACATAAGGAATATTTTGTTGATGTTTGACCATCAAAATCTTAGAAACAAGAAAGTTGTCTAAAAAAAATCAAGAATATTTGAACAATATTTTTCCCAACCCTTTAATTAGTGGACATGGATCTATTTTGTGGCCCGCTAGATCACCAGATCTTTCTCCCAATGATTTCTTTTTGTAGGGTTATGTAAAATCCAAAGTGTATGGTCATAATAGGGTTAATAATCTGGATGAGCTTCAAGTAAAAATATGAGAGGCTTTCCAAACTATTAGCCCTAATATGTTAGCCAATGTCAGACAGGGATTTTACGACCGCCTAGGCTTCTATCTAGCACAAGAAGGTGGTCTTTTGAACACTTGTTATAACTTTTTTTTTATTTAGAGTAATATTTTAGTTTTTTTCGGGTTTAGAGAATTTATTTATTTTTAGTTTTGGGTTGTAAAATAATCAATATATTTAAGTATTTTTATTTTAAATGTTACCTTAAGTGAAGGTAAACACTTAAAATGAAAATAATAAATACTCGGCACTCCTCGCGTTGTATTCCTAGTCTGTCACGACCGACCCGTCCAAGCACAACTGCAACTGCGTACTGCCTGACCAGCCGACTAGCCGGCAATGAATCTCTAGTAGGGGACGACTAAGTTGGGACGATTTTCTTAAAAAAGTAATATCTTAATAGCTAATCAAAATAAAATAAGTTTTTGTAAATGAACGAAACTTATACTCCATAGCCAACAAACTTTGGCCAAAAAATGACGTATAGAAAAAACAAAATACATGTAATTTCCTGATATATAAAAAAGAGTTTTTGTCCCATCTTAGGAAGCTTGTCTCCTAAAACGGGTCAGGAGGTTGCCTAAGAAGGGACATTACTTTTCACAATGGGCACATGTGAAATACAAATCATCCATGATTCCATCCGCAACCTGGAATGGAAATCTTGCAATGGTCTAAGACACTCGAAGAAGTTTCTGAGGGCTTATGACCAAGAAAAATCACAGATCTTCCTGGGTCTGAGTAAATACAATCTTCGGATTGTCACGGGGTTTTTAACAGGACACTGTCTCCTCAATGAACACCTCAGTAGATTGAAACTACGAAGAAACGGCGAATGCAGATTCTGTGGGGAAGATGGGGAAACCCCAGTACACCTCATCACTGAGTGCGCCGAGACGACAACCATTCGTGCCATGAATTTTGGTACGACTGATATTGGAGATGGAGAACTACCCTCTCTAAAACCGTCCCAGATACTGGCTTTTGTCAAAGCCCTGGGACTGTATGATGAGTTTGATGATTCAAGAAAGGGGGACACAATGGATCTGTAAGGTCGAAGTGATTAACCCCCCTCCCACTCATTCTAAATTCTAAATTCTAATCCATGATTCCACAAGACTCATGAGTCCACAGTGAACATTTATGACAATTATACCAGTCTTCTCCACTCTCCATATAATTATCTCCACAGACGGTACATGCTGTGTCATCTTCATCAGTAACATTCTTTACGTTGCAGTCAATTTTATTCTGACTGTAGCTTTGTTTTCTTACACTTGGGCATGTAGATCTTCATTGAAAAGTATATTTTTAGCACTGTTTATTCTTTTATTTACTTTTGGTGTCTGCTGGATCTCCAGTTGGTTTTTGTATGGGGACTCTGTCAAAATAGTAGACTTCAATGATCTCCTAGCTGTTTGTTTTTTTCGTTTGTCTTTAGCTATCGGTAAAGGACTGATGTCAATAATTTTTATTTATAAAAATACGAAAAATACGATTTGTCGGAGGCATCTGAAATGAAAAAAAAAACGTTGGAAGAACAGATTTTTATCCAAAAATAAACAGTTTCCCAAGTTGGGACGTCCCAACTTAGGAAATTTGAAGTGTCCCTTCTTGATAAATATGCACTGATTCATAAAAAATATAACCTATTTTATAAACACAACCTATTGAAAAAGTTTCTTTCTGCAAATATTATTACAGTAAATCACACTTACAACCCGCGACCTTAAAAGATATAGGCTACTTACCGTCAAGTCGGTATACGAGGTTGTCCTGCTAGCAAATATTTTTAAAAATCTCCCAAAAAATAAAAACCGGCTGTCCGCTCTACACAAGTATGACTAGATAAGCCATCTTCTATCTGAAAGATGGCCGTACTATTAACTTTCCACTAACACAAATAGATGCCACCGCAAATCTACCATGTCTTAAAAAAATGACTGCACCCCTAAGATGGGATGCACCCCCATCTTAGGTAACTCTCCCCTACGAACGCAAATCGGGTAAACGTAAATTCTTCCGGCAACTTGCTATGTTACTAGTAGCCTGGTCTTCTCTGTATATTCAATATATCCATCTGCTCCATTATTTAAAGCTAATATTTTTATAATACAAATTTGTGTGTTTCATAAAATGTATTGTAAATATTAACATAACATGCTTTTCGTATCTGTATTTTTTTCTAATATCTATTTATTGAGTTCCTGAAATAGAAAAAACAATCTAATAAATAATAAGCATTCGGGATCTTAATAAGTTTTTTAGCTGTTTATGTAAATAAAAATCGACCAAAACACCAAATACATTTTTATGTAATAAATAAGCCAGTTCTGTAAAGAAGTAATGGAGTACTCTATAAAGGTTTTACCAAAAACTGGAATTTACAATCCACATTGGTATAATTCTATTTTGTATCTGTTTATACTTCCGTGTACATTATTGACTTGCTTAAATGGACTAATAGTTGTTTTCTTTGACTTGAAAGAGCACATTACATACGTAATAGCAGTATCTTTTTATCTATGGGTAAGTGAAAATACTTACTACATAATTCGTAGTTCGCAAACGGTTCTTTACAATTTACATTACACAAACTAAAACTTAAAAAAACTAATATCACTACATACACTTTAAGTTATTTTAGCAAATGTTAAAACAAACCGCCATTGTTTTGAGTACATAAAATGCATCTTTTTAAAACTGAATTACATGCTTTTCCCACAGAACGGCCGGTCGACTTCAATAAACTTCTCCCGTACCGCCTCTTCGAGTGCCTCTCTTAATTCATAAGATCTTTTGTAAACTTTGTTAAAAAAATCTAAAATGGATAGGTCAGGTGATCGAGGAGGCCCAAGCAATTGGTCCACCTCTTCCTATCTTTGAGTTTGCATAATTATGATATACAAGTAAATAATTTTTAACATTTCTTTCATTATAAAGGGGAGTACCCAAGTAGCATTTTCACGACTCGCGACCACATGTTTACTAAACACAACGTTGGATTAGTTACAAAAAATAGTTAGCTCCCTACCTTGGGTATTAAAATAAATTTAAACGTTTTTATAACGTTGTGCCGACGTTGGACTAGTACTACAGCAAAGTAGAAGTTTCTGCGACGTCGAATAAACGTTGTCTTGTAACCTTTTTTGCTTAAGTGATTTTTAGGTGATTCGGACAACGTAGTTACCACGTTGGACAATATAGAGTTTTCCGACGTCAGTTTCAGGACCTATTCCAACGTTATGCAAACGTCGTCTGTTTTACTAATTCCAACGTTGCTTAGATTTACTTATTCTTACGTTGGTAGGACGTCGAGTCACTACCTTTTTGCAACTGTATTGAACCATAACCTTAAATCTTAAATTTTCACTTCATTGTCCTGTTCAGTCAAACAGTTCAGTGCTGTTTTTGTTTTTATAAAAAAAAACTTAATTAAAATGGGACATAAGAAAGGTACATATAAAACTAAATTTAAATATACATCGACATATATTACCGATAGTTTATCCACTCCCTCGTTTATTTAGATTATAGAGGGCGGCACAAGCTAGACTCTAGGATGACTAAATTAGGCAATCTTGCGACTAGTATACTACCTGTTAAGGCCGAACTGCGACTTTATTAGTCCAGTATGCGACTACTCGAACTACTCCATCTTAATCTCCAAAACAACAAAGTGAAAGCCGCCATGTTGTTAAATAAGAAAATGTTTCGTTACTAAAATAGCGATTCCTGCTTTTTGAATACATTACTTTGAAATATTTGACCCTAAAAAACACGCGGAAACAATTTTTTCGACTGCGAATAAATTATTCTCATTTTACTAAAAAATCAAGAAAAATTCAAGAAAATTTTTAAAACTTCTTTAATTTTAAGGCCCATTAGTATTTTTCAAAGTAGAAACAATACATTTATCAATAAAGTTGTTTGCGTTTAACTTTCTTGCCTTGGTTAAAGTGTTTCAATAATTATGATCTTCAAACATCCTCCACACTTAAATACTTTTGTTGTGTTTTCCTTCAGTGCCATCTGACATATGTCTCTAACTAAATCATAAAAATAATATTTTTACTATAATTATCCCAATATAGGATAAAACGCGACTTAGACGCCATATTAGTTTTGTATTTCTGTGAATTAGGATTTTAAACAACGTTGCAGTTTGTACTAAATTAGGCTTCTAGCCAACGTCGGTATCCAACGTCGTTTCGACCCAAAAATTATTCTCCAAACTAGTGCAGACTAGGGTTGGTACGAGGTTGTGCCGACGTTGCGCTCCGACGTTTGGTCGCGTGACACAACGTTGTCCCGACGTCCAAATGCTGCTTGGGTATCATAATGAAAGTCATGTTGGAACCACTCTATTGATGCGCAAGTATCTAAATTTAAATTTTCTAAAAAACGTAAGTAACACCGTTTACCGGTCAACATATTCTTGGAAATGTATGACCAAGAAAAGTTGAGCCAATAATCCTACACGCTTTTCTTTATTTGAAAAATTCGTATTTACAATTTTTGTTTATTTTACTTTACAAAGTTTGGATGTGACAGTTTCACATTACTGATATGCCGATTGAACTTGTTCCCATGGCTAACTAAGTGAAATTGTTTAAAAATGATAAGAATTGGCTATAACTCTATATGGCCAACTATGGTTTCCATTTAAAAAAACATATATTATGTTTATGTCATGTCAAAAATGACAGGCTTTAGAAAAAAAAACGGAAGACAATCTCATTAAGGATGTGATTATCTACAACTTTTATCGGAAAACTTTTTGTCTAAAATAGATTATAATGGAATTAGAGACAATTTTTGAAATAGCTGAAATGTATTTTTTCGAAATATCTAGTAAGCCATGAAGTTTTTCAAAAATCTGTAAAGCGCATGTTTATGACCCCACAAAACTGCAATTCTTTCCTCATTTAACCGGCTTTCTATCTCCAGTAGTTTCCGAGATACCCATAGAGAACATCGTAGGAAGCCCACCCTGTACATGTTTTTATTCTTTCGTCAAATTTTAAATAAAGTGTTTGGGCTAGAATGCATTTTACATTTTTTCATTTTCAGATTCTAATCTTTTCTGGAATTTACTGGTTTAGTAGATATTTTATTTTTAAGTTATTTCAATTGGAAAAAGACTTGCTTCAACCAATAACGAAGACCTCCGCATCAACAATATATTATCAAAATAGAGGTGAAATGTATCGAAAAGAGTTGCTCCTGATGAATATCATGACGTTATTACTGAACATTATATTGCACTGTAAAAGTAAGCTGCATAAATAAGTTAATCAGAATACTAATGCTTAAAATACACACTCGCCGCGTTGAGGAGACCGGAGGCGCGACAAAAAATTAACGTTATGTACATTGTTATTGGTTAGAACCAATGAGGTTTTATACTTCTGTCCTCATTGGTTAGGACCGTCTTTTTTTTGTCGGGCCTCGAATCGGCTCGGCGAGTGTGTACTTTAAGCATAATGCCGGGACCCCATTAGGCCACGTGGGCCCAGGTGAGCCCACATGAGCTGGTTTAGTAAATATGTTATTTTTAAGTTATTTCAATTGAAACGGTTTCCCACGTGTTGCGACGTGGGAAAGAGTGTACACATGAGATCTGGGACAGACGACGCACATGTGATATCGTGGGATGGCGTGGGGTGGCGTATTGCCTGGTGTATACGCAATACATGTAATTGAATGGAAAAACATACGCACAGATCTTCATGACGTGGGGTGGCATGACGTAGCGGGGCGTGGCGTGTGGCGTAATGGGGTCTCGGCTTAAAACTTAATTTTCATGCGTCCGTTATCAGTTGATACGATGGGCCGACGGCGCTCTGACTGGTCGTAGCATTTTCGCGCCACTTTTCGTCCGTAATTTTTTTACTCCAGGCCGTCAACGAAAAAAGATCGTACGATACCGGACGTTTTGATCTTGACAAATTTAATAGAACCTTAATAAAAATATAATAGTATAAGAGCTAGCAAGGGGGAAACAAGAATTTTAAGAGAACTGTTTTTTTAATATATCTTTTGCTATGCTCTCCTGAACAAAGTGCAGGGAATCTAACTGCTGGGCTGCTGGTAGACCACTGCGGTTCAGTGCTACGCCTCACATCTGTACAGGGTATCCCATTTTCGTGTGTTTTATGGGATTCCACGTTTATGAGTAGAGAGTAGTACTTTGCTACCTTTTTATGAAAGTTTTTTAAGAAATTTTGCGAAATTTTTAAAGAAATTCCAAATTTTCATATAATATTTGCTCTTATTTAAGACTGTATACGCACAGAATTCGTATGCCTATAGGTATTTGTTTTTATAATAAGATATTACCCCTAAAAATATTTGCAATTATTTGAGACTCACCCTGTATACGAAGAGAATTCGAATACCTATATTTGTTTTTATAATGATATCATACTTTATCTGTTTTATCATTTTAGTGAGCGTGAGAACTGTTCCTTTACTATGGTATATTCACCAAAATTATACAAATTTTTATTGGCAATTTGTTTGTATTCATATACTATGGTCCCAGTTTGGAATAACAATTTGCCTTTATCCTTTCGAACTTTGTATCTATTTAATTTTAAATCTTGTACTGCAAGTAAGTACTCCAATCGCGTTATAGTCTAGTCAAATAATTGTAATTTTGGTGCAAAAAGTTTGGGGTAGTTGTGTTTTTTATGTTTTTTGGGGCGCTTAATCAGAATCTGTGGTTTGCTAACAAAATTTCGTGACGGAACATGGAAAAAAGCAAAAGAAACGTAAAATTGCATTTTTTTTTTGCTTATAGCTCAAAAAATGTATAACTTATTCAGTAACTAGCGTGTAGCAGCAACTTCGTTCGCGTCGAATTAATCATTTGTAATGGTGATGATAAAGCAAAGCAAGAATTTTCATTAACATACAAACTGGATGAAATTTCCTCACGTTTATATCAGCATAAGAAAAAACAATATGGCGATATTATTATATAACTGGTAATATTTGAGGGGTAGTTTCATCTCGTTGGAATTTGACTTTCGAAAAATCCGTTTGCCAAAAATAAGCTTTTTACGTCAAGCAGTTTAAGCAGAATCGTGGTTAAGAAATTACCCAACTTTTTGGAACACCCTGTATGATTTTTTTAAAAATTTCAAAATATGTAAAAAAAAACAAATAAATTATGCTTGTCCAAGCGTTTTCCCGGAAGACTAACCGTTTTTTAAATAACAAATATTGTAATATTTGAGGGGCGTTTTCACCCTCTTGGAATTTGAGATTCGAGAAACCACTCCTTATCGAACCTCTACACCCCACAGTCAATCAGTTTACCAAAAATCAGCTTTAAACGTCAAGCAGTTTAAGCAGAATCGTGATTACTCAGTGGTCATATTTTATGAAACACCCTGTATAAATTTATAAAAAATCTTAAAATATGTAAAGCAACAAAATAAAATATACGTGTTTAAGAGTTTTTTTTCCGAAAAACTCAACGGTTTTTAAATAAAAAATATTTTAATATTTGAGGGATAGTTTCACCCAAAGACATCTAAATAAGTTTCACCCCCTTAGAATTCGAGTTTCGAAAAATCCCTTCTTATCGAACACCCTAAAGTCAATCTGTTTTCCAAAAATCAGCTTTTTACGTCAAGCGTTTTAAGCAGGATCCTGATTAAACAATTACCAGATTTTTCGAAACACCCTGTATACAGTTTTAAAAAATCTTAAAATATGTAAAAAAACAAAATAAAATATACGTGTTTAAGCGTTTTTTCGGAAACTTGTAGGTTTTTTAAATAAAAAATATTGTAATATTTAAGAAGTGGTTTCACCCTCTTGGAACTGGAATTTCGAAAAATCCCTTCTTATCGAACCTCTACACCCTAGAGTCAACCTGTATGGCAAAATTGAGCTTCTTACGTTGAGTGGTTTGAGCAGGATCGTGATTAATCAGTATGTCAGTCACTTAAGGATTTTATATATTAGTATAGATAATAACTCAATAGAAAATAAAATTAGACAAAATTTTCTACAAATTCAATACTTTTTATTGTTACCCCACACAATCAGATTAGGCTGTAGTACTAGTTCAAGATTCGCATATAGTACGAAAAGTTGATAATTTTAACGTTATACACAAGAAACCGGAAAATCCAATTTTTCCCCAAAATTTTGTTAGCAAACCTCAGATTAGATTTTACCACCCCAAAAAACATATATCGAAAAAAATAGAACTACCACAAAACTTTCGCTGAAGAGGCTCTTGTGAGTAAAATTTGGCTAGATCATTAAAGCAAGTATCATTTATATTGAACTAAATTCTGAATTTGCAGATAAAGCTAATAGCTGATTTTATAAAAAATAACAGCGTATTAAATTTGGAAGGTGATAATGTTTGCCATGCTTACATACATTTTAAACATTACCAAAGAAATGTGCAATATCAGTTGAATATGTTTTACGAAAGACATTTATTAATAATTCGGTATGTTGTTAAATATGGGAATAATATTTTTACTACTAAATTATTAATCTCTTTTACTTTCTTTGCTATTCAGATATAATTTGTAACTCTTCAGTTTCAAGAGTTGTTGGTGGTGCCCTCATGGTTCAAGGCTTATGTGCGTTACCGATAGCAGCGTACAGTTATAAAACTAATAAGGACGTAAGTATGTTTATTCCTTCCTGAATTAATATAAGCTTATATCGCCTTGGTTACGCTAACCATAACAGAGTTATAACTTGGGACATTATTACTAACGGGAATTGGAAAGATGATAATTCCTCTGATTTTATAGGGTGAAGTTTCGTACATCTTCCAGGGTATTGTCGAAACCGCTGAGATAGAGAGTCGTTTAAATAGGGAAAGAATTGTGGTAGCCTTTGTGGCTCAAGGCAACATGCGCCTTCAGATTTTTGAAATAGTTCATGGTTTACTAGATATTTCGAAAAAAACAAATTTTTAATATTTTAAAAATTGTTCAATTTTATTATTATATAATCTATTATTTTAGACAAAAAGTTTTCAGATAAAAGTTGTAGATAATCACATCCCTAATGAGTTTGTGTCATCCGATTTTTTCTACAGCCAATTTTTGACATGTTTTAATAAAAAGAAAAAAAAAAAAAAAAAAAAAATTAAATGGAAACCATAGTTGGCCATGGCTTCAAAAAAAGCGCTACTTTTAAGCATTAAAGCGATATAAGCTATAATATGCTTTTTTCACAAAAATTATGAGCCAATTAGAGTTATATATAGAGTTATAGCCAATTCTTAAAAACACTATATATAATAATAATTTTAATTTTGAAATTTGAAGTTCCAAGAGGGTGAAACTACCCCAAATATTACAAATATTTTTATTTAAAAACGTGGTCAAGTTTCCGAAAACGCTTAAACACGTATATTTTATTTTGTTTTTTTGATATATATTTTAAGATTTTTAAACTGTATACAGGGTGTTTCTGAAAAATTCATTGATTAATCAGGTCCTGCTTTTAATAAAAAGCGCTTGACGTAAAAAAAAAAAAAATTTTGGAAAACAGATTGACTTTAGGGTGTTCGATAAGAAGGGATTTTTCGAAACCTGAATTTGGTTATAAAGTGAAACTTAGTTAGATGTCTTTGGGTGAAACTATCCCTCAAATATTAAAATATTTTTTATTTTTAAAACTGTGAGTTTTTCTGGAAACAACTTCCCTTAAAATATCGCAAGGCCTTTGGCTTCTCTTTGTTGTTTTACATATTTTAAGATTTTTATGTAAATTTATACAGGGTGTTTTGGCAAAATATGACCATTGAGTAATCACGATTCTGCTTTAAACTGCTTGACGTTTAAAGTTGACTCTTTGGCAAAACGGATTGACTGTGGTAGAGGTTCGATAAGGGAGGGGTTTCTCCAATCTCAAATTCAAAGAGGGTAAAAACGCCTCATATATGCTACCAATAATATTTGTTGTTATTTAAAAACGGTTAGTCTTTTCTGGGAAAACGCTTGACAAGCATAATTTATTTGTTTTTTACATATTTTGAAATTTTTTAAAAATCTCATACAGGTGTTCCAAAGTTGGGTAATTTCTTAACATTAACCACGATTCTGCTTTTTGAAACTGTTTGACGTGTTTATTTCAAGTGCAACGAATTTTTCTTGAAAAAAGTCAAATCTAACGGTGAGGACAAGTCTACCCCCTCAAATATTACCAAGTTATATAATAATATCGCCATATTTTTTTTCTCACGCTCAAATGTGAGAAAATTTCTAAACTTTTCAGTTTAGCTGTTAATGGAACTCTTGCATTGCTTTATTGTCCAACCCATCCTCCTCCTTCCTCCTTCTATAAAAAGACAAAATATATTATTAAACGGCTCTTTACAATTCTTATATAATACACAAATAAAACTTTAAAAATAGTATCACTACATACACTTTCAGTTATTTTAGAAATTTTAAAAAATCCGCCATTGTTTTGAGTACATAAATGCATCTTATTAAAACTGGAATTTCTAGCTGTTATCACAGAACGACCGGTCGTCTTAATTAAACTCTCCTGTACCGCTTCTTCGAGTGCGTCTCTTAATTCATAGTTCAAGTTCTTTTGTTGTGTCCCTTATTGTTAATCATACCGTATAAAAATTTAAAATGTATAGAGTTATGTGATCGAGGAGGCCTATGCAATTGGTCCACCCCCTTTCTAATACTTCCTGATTCATATATAATTATGATATAAATAATTCTATAACATTTCTACTTTGTGGAGGGGGGGTGGTAATAAAAGTCATGTTGAACGACTCCTATTATCAGTAAGCAGGAGTATTCAAATTTAACCTTTCTCTAACACTTGGCGGCATTCTCTAAAAGAACGTAAGTAACGTTCACAATTTGTCAACGTATCCTCGACACTGTACGGACAAGAAAAGTTAAACCAATAATCCTATACGCTTCTCTTCATTTGAGAAATTCATATTTACAATTTTTGTTTATTTCCTAATTTGGCTGCAAAATTTGATGTGATAGTTTCGGTATCAGGAGAGCAACGACGATTGCACTTGTTTCCATGGGCTAACTAAGTAAAATTAGTCAAGATAAAATTGGCCAGTAATCCTACAAGGCTATAACTCAGTGTAAGTTTGTGGAAAACAGCATATTATATTATCGCTGAATTTTTTTTTTTTTAATATTTATTTTGTTGCATTTAAAAAATATATATATATTTGTGTCATATGTCAAAAAATGACAAGTAATTTTCAAAAAAAAATTGGAGAACATAAACTCATTACGGATGTGATAATCTAAAGCAACTTTTATCTAAAAACTTTGTTCAAGAAATAGACTATACTAAAATTAGGAACAATTTTTAAAATAGCCAAAACTTGTTTTCTTTTAAATATCTAGTGCTTCATGAACTATTTCAAAAATCTGAAAGGCGCATAATTTATGACCCCACAAACCTGCAATTCTCTCCCCATTTAACCGACTTTCACTCTCTCAGTAGTTTTCGAGATACCCGTAGAGAACATCGTAGGAAACCTTCTCACCTGTATAAGAATGGAAACGGGAGGCCAACTCACGGTGACCCTACAGACGCATTGTATCGCTCTTATTTCATTCATACAGCCTTTGGCTTTGACAGTTGTATCTGAGACTGTTGTACAGAGGGCAACTGCCATCTGGAAAAACAGATGGACAACTGTCCATCTCCGATATCAGCTTATGTCAAAGTTTATAGTAATAAATGATTGTCGTCTCGGCGCACCTAGTGATGAGGGCGGCAGTTCTTGTGTTTTCCATTTTCCCTACAGAATCTGTATTCACCGTTGTTTCTGGCTTCACCTACTGAGGTGTTCCATTGAGGAACAGTGTCCTGTTAAAACCCCGTGATAACTGGAAGGACCATTGTTACTTAAATCAAGGAAAATCTTAGATTTTCTCGGTCGTAATTCCTGAGGGAACTTTGTACACAAACTATTTTTAATTTTATTAAAATTGTCTATTGATAAACTGACTGCTGCAGGATTCAAACTCGCCACCTTTAGATAGGTAGAGGATATTGTAAATTTAAGTACACCATCGTACACCTCTATTAGCAATACGTAACTGAACGAAGTGGCTACCAA
>NW_022146734.1:3379858-3385794 GCF_002938485.1 Sitophilus oryzae | reverse complement strand
CTAAAGAGAAGTTAAAGTTATCAGTCGGTGAGTTTGTATTTTCTGATATAATAAAATTAAACAAATAGTTACAGGATTCTGCCAGCTTGCCGAATTTTTCAATTTTGGCTTGTTGACTCAAAAATATACACATCCTTTTTTTACTTTGTGACCGCCTTCTTCTGAGGGTACACGCTGGTTTAAGCCTGACCAGATGTTTAGCGCCGAGGGCTGAGGTTGTGTCGGTCGGGGTAAGATGCCACTGATGAGCATGCACTTACTACTTGGTTGTGCAGAGAGTGCATTGTCATGGATGAGAATGAATTTTCTCCCAAAATCATTGATATATGGGAACACGACAGGCTCAAGAATTTCAAATCGATATGTGATGCCTGCCAGAGTCTTTATATCGGAAGCTGCCTGGCCCGGGCTAGCTCACTTCTCGAATGAATACTTTCAAAGCCTTTCGAATTCGGATGAGCCTACTCGACTCCGATCCTGCAGCATTGTTCACGACACCGACTGTTTGAGCCTCAATAGCCGTGGGCCTTTCCGTTATTAGCTGGCGTCGTTGAGTCTTCTTACCCAGAAACAGAATCTAACGGTTACATTATGTTTCTCCTGCAAATCCGGAGTCGGTCGAGCATTATTCAAAGAGGATTGCTGAGCAGTAGATGTCACCTGTGTGTGCCTTTAACATCAACATGGGCACGATATTACACTTCGTGGCGACGCTCTAGCTACGCCGATATGCATTTTGAAATATGCCCTTGAGCATTGCCTTCAGCTGATGTTCACGTTTCCATATCGGGTCGTTTGCTCAAACAGAATGACCCTGCCAGTTATCATGTAAAATATAGCCACCCGAACACTGTGCTTTACATGCACGGTCACACCTCTGTGAACAGTCAGGCCGCCAGTGACTGGTTGTCATGTAGAAAGAATGGCCTGAGTGTTTCAAAAACATTTTTTTTTAATTTTAATTCATAATAAAGTATCCCTACAGTGTATTTGGGAAAGCTATGCACTGAATGGTCATATTCTGTTGATCAATACATTAGCGTAGTAGATCATCTAAGTAAATACCAGGACAGCTCTTGTAGCTTTTTACTGGGTTTCTTAAGAAAAAAGTGAAAATAGCAGCTTTATTTAGGTTGGCCTTTCTGGTCCATCTGGATATTTACCATATCTTAGATTATGATGTGTTGTCAATGCAGTGCTCCATTGTATCCTTCATTGCTTGGAGACACCTGCAGAAACAACATTTTCCCGAAATAGCTATCCTAACAGCTTAAGTTTGTACACTGTATTACTAAGTTTTTTATTCCAGGAGCAACAGATGCCCTATTCTTATTGTCGACTAGTTGTTACAACATGCTGATACTCAGTCTATAAACAGACTGTGTTATTCATCTTTTATAAATGGGATAAAAGCCGTTTGTATCGATTTGCTATAATAAAAGTCGAAAATATTTAAACAAAATTACTAAAAGAGTTTACCAGAGTGAGCTTACTGGCAATTTGTCCAAGTTTGTTGCACAAGTTGTTTTTGCTCAGTTCTTGTTCCAAAATGTGGGTCACCTTTGAGCTTGCTAGATTCAGTTGTTTTTATAAAAAAAATGAGCATACTGGAACAAACCACACCAGTGAATGATCTGGAGTTACATCGCCTTGTTGCTGTGTCAGAACACAGAGTGATGGACAGTATCTTTCTAACTTGGCGAGCTATGAGTTATGCAGCATCAGCCTTCGAAACATTTTAGCAGGAATTTTTTACGACATTTTGAGAATGCATTTTCTCAAAATGTCAATAATAAAAAAAATTCCTCTTGCAAAGACAACCAAATATTACTGTAGAGATTTTGAAAGTGCTGCATAGCTCATAGCTCTCATGTAGAGTTAAGAAAGATACAATCTGTCTAAATTCGTACTTTTTAAACAGCTCTCGTGGTGTTTCTATCGTTGTGATTACATTATCATTTTTAACAATAATAAGACGTAAATTACTTTCAAAAACTCCCTTGTAGCACAGACTGTAGGGGAGTTCAAGGTTAGAAATTGTAACGAGAAAGCCTGCCTGTGGAGACCGTAAAGCAACAGGTCACTTATAAGCGCCTTTTCTTACAATAGGGCGTAGCACGGGTCACTTACCACAGGAAATACAGAGGTAATTACTAAGATAAACAAGTTAGATTCACTTAATTGAACAGTTTCCGGTTTGGGGATATCAGAAACAAATATATTATAAAAATAATAAATCTGATCTAGCCAAATCAAAAAAAGTGTTCCATTTTTTTGGAATAAGAGATTAGGGGGCAAAACCAACGATATACGATATAGAGGCTTGGACAAATTTGCACCCGAAAATGTTTTTATTGGGTGCAAAAAATACCCTCGCAGACAAAAATGTTGCATATTTCTTTTAAGTAATTATTTTTTTTTTGTTTAAAATATTTTCGACTTTTTGTTATAGCAAAATCAATTACAAACTGAAGCTTTACAATACATTTATAAAGGAATGAATAACACAGTCTGATTTATAAGATTTAATTATCAATAATGACAATAACAATACATACAGGGTCCGACAATAGTGCGTCGGGCATCTGTAACTCCTGGAATAAAAAACTTAACAATTTTGGATTAATGCAAACCTAAAGTATTTACTAGGATGTATTTCAGGAAAATATTTTAATTTCTATAAGGTGTCTCAAAAAACTATTAGAGGATCGGGCTGATTTTTTTTAATGGAACACCCTATATATTATTACATTATTGCTTTACATCATAATCCTAAGATATGAGTAAATATTTTTCGATAGTTTCAGAGATATTAATAAATAAATAAAAATATATATTTTTCACTTTTTTTCTTAAAAAAATTATTAAAAATACAAGAACTGTCCTGAAATCAAAACTATATTAAGTATTTACTTTAGATGATCTGTACCTACTTTGCTATAAATATGGTAATCGTAAATTATACAGTATGTTCAAAATTCTACGCCAAACTTTCTAAAATATACACACCGGAAAAATCTAGGGATATCATTTTATTATAGTTAAAAATAAATGTTTTGAATAAACAACCACATATTTGTAGGCCGATTCTTTCTACATCGATTGAAACGAAGTAGTCACACTAGTTATTTCTAAATTTGTGATATTTGCAGAAGTGTTTGTGCATTTTTTGTCAAATGTATAAAAAACACCTAGCATCAATTGTTCGAATTTAACCTGTACCTGCTATGTTTTTATGATAACTGGCCAGAATTCATTCAAATAACTCTGTTTAGTATTAAACGACATTATGGAGCGTAGACATCTTAACAGAGACGAAATGCTAAGGGCCATGGGTATCCTCGAAGCTGGAATGCGCCAAATCGACGTAGCTAGAGCATTAAATACAACGCAAAGTGTAATATCGCGATTAAGTGCACGCTACCGTGAAAGTGGTGATGTTGCTTAAAGGCACACAGGGCGACATCGCATTACTACCACTCAGCGAGATCCTCTTTTACAATTAAATGCTCGACGCCGACCGACTCTTACAGCACCAGAGCTTAGTTTAATTCTCCAGGAAACACATAATGTAACCGTTAGTCCTGACACTGTTCGCAATAGATTAAGAGAGATCAACTTAAGAAGCAGACGCCCCTGGAGAGCTCAACCCTTAACGAGAGGAAATCGAGAAGTACGATATTTGTGGGCTCAAGATCATGTTCAGTGGTCGAATGAACAATGGGCCAATGTTCTCTTCACGGATGAGTCACGCTTTGGAATTCATCCGGATTCGAGAAGGCTTAGGGTATGGAGAGAACCGGGACATTTTATTCGGTTGGATCATGTTCAGGAAGTGCACCCTTATCAAGATGGAACAGTTATGGTCTGGGGAGGAGTCCAGTTAGGCCGAAAAACCGATCTCGTTTTTCTTGAAAGGTTTCTAACAGGAATCACATATCGTGCTTTAATTCTTGAGCCTGTCGTGTTACCACATGCCAATGATTTTGGGAGAAACTTCATTCTCATGCATGACAATGCACGGCCTCATACGGCCAGAGCGGGAAGTGAGTTTATCAATGCTCATCAATTAAACATCTTACCCTGGCCGGCACAATCTCCTGACCTCAACCCCATCGAGCACGTATGGGACGCGGTCCAAAGAAGAATTTTGAGAATGGGTATGCCTCGTGAAACTCGTAGGGATCTTGTTCGGGCCGTGAATGCAGCGTGGCAGGCTGTACCTCAAGAAGAGATCGACAACGTGATCAGGAGCATGGAGAGACGATGTAGAGCTGTAATGAACAGTAGAGGACGCTATACCCTTTATTAAGTAAAAATGGTTTTATCTTTTTTTTAATTCACAGTTTAGAATAAAAAAAAATGTGTGTATTTTTTTGAGTTCAATAAAAATCAAGGTAAATTTGAAAAATTCGGTAAATTTCGCATTTTTATTTCCAATACGTCCTGTAAACTATTTGTTTATTTTAATTTTATTATATCAGAAATGCAAATAATAAAATTACTGACGATGGATGGATAAAATTGTAATATCCCTAGACTTTTCCGTGTATTTATATTTTTTTTTTTGTTTTTTTGAAAATGGAACACTTTGTTATTATTTTTAGTAGACGTAGAGTTTTATATTTCATATGGCATTTTCCTAGTAAATTTTTACTACCCAGTGATTTTTCTTTGTATTAAGAGCCATATGAAATAATACAGCTTGTATCTGCGAAACCATTAAAAAAAATAAATAATGAACACAAAAAAATGCTCATCTTTAACTCTCCATCTTATAAAAAATACTATACATGTGTAACATTATGTATGTGTTCCATTTAAAATGAAGAAAAACTTATTTTATATTTTAGAAAGTTTATGTAGAATTTTGAACACCCTGCATGATTTTGAACACCTTGCAAATGATATTTATAGTAAAGTTAGGTATAGACCATCCAAAGTAAATACCTAATATACTTTTGATTTCAGGACAGGTTTTTGTATTTCTAATATTGTTATTAAAGAAAGTTGAAAAATATAATTTTTTTATTTATTTATTAATATCTCTGAAGTTATCGAAATATATTTACTCATATTTTAGGATTATGTAAAGTGACCTGAAAGGAAGCCAAAAATGCAATAATATACAGGGTGTTCCATTTAAAAAAATCATTCCGATCCACTTACACTTTTTTGAGCCACCCTATAGAAGTTAAGATATTTTCCTGAAGTGCATCCTCGAACATACTTTAGGTTCGCACTTTTAAACAAAATTCTCAATTTTTTTATTCTATGAGCTACAGATGCCCGACGCACTATGGCCGAACCCTGTATAACAATATTTTAAGGCAAGATAATAACTATTTAGTATTTAGTGTTTCCTCCTCAAGCTCTAGTGACTCGCCAGATCTTCTGTAGACTCGACCAGGTCCACCTGGCTTTCAGAAGTTAGCATTTCCTCTAGTTTTATCTGTAAAAGTCTCAATTGATATTCATTCCAATCAGCATAAACCCTTGCTAATTGTAACCATCTGATTTTGTAACTTGGAAAATAATAGTCATAGTAAAATATTGGTCATCCCTTGGCGTTGTATGAATAGAATTTCTTCTCCTCCTTATATCTCGCCTATTTCTATATCTCTAAAATTCCTTGACACATATTGAACCATATTTCCTTTTCAAATTCAAAGAAATACCACTTAAACTCTCCAAAAATATACGCCCGACGTGAACCACTTAAAGAAAAGGTGCCAATAATATGGAAGAAAAAAAAATAATCTCAAGTGGGCCGGGATCTGGCCAGTCGGTGTACGAGGGTTGGGCTCGTTCCAAATCGATGCTTTTTTCTCACAGTACCATTTCGAGTGCAACCATGCTCATCGCAATAATTTATTAATATATTCTAAGATGTTTATGTCTTTAATCTATTTTATAAGTTTTATAGACTTATACAG